>NC_138991.1:72790767-72836638 GCF_964341445.2 Mesoplodon mirus
ATGTGGACTGTCTCAAAAGACAAAAGAGGCCCTGAGGTGTGGGATGATTAGTTTTTATGGGCTGGGTAATTTCATAGGATAACGAGTGGGAGAAATATTCTATCTTGCAGAAGGGTTGGGAAGTTCCACGAATTGGGGAACCATCCAATTTTTCGCCTTTTATATCCGGCCTCGGAACTGTCTTGGCACCTGTGGGTGTGTCATTTAGAAGCTAATGCATTACAATGATTGTATAATGAGGTGAAGGTCTACTGGAAGTAAAATCTTTGTCTATCTTGGGCCTCGTAGGTTCTAACTGTTTTTCGTGGTATCCTGTTCTTAATGGCTGTGTCTTTCTTTTAATGGCTGTACCCTCCTTGCTGTCTCAAAATTAGTAGTAAATAAGAAAGGAAAGAAAAAATAAGAATAGTGAATTGAACTAGGATGTGGAAATAAACATAAATTTTAAAGTGGTACTAATACAGCCTTTATAATTAATAAGAAGAGACCACAAGTTTATATTTAAGGCCTTTTTAGCACCCAGGTGAAACAGACAAACCTTAACCAGTTACACAATTCACTACAACCATAACTTAGCAGATATAAAATTATTCCTCTATAAGACAGACTATTTGAATCCAAAAGCAAGCAAACAAACAAAAACTGGCATATGCAAGATGTTTGCTGACAATTTTAAAAGAAAATAAAATGTAATATATGGCTGTCTGAGAAAGATAATTTTTTCACTTAAAAAAAAAGGAAAAAGCACATGATATGTTACCAGAAGGGGGAACACTTCCAAGGCCCGAGACTGGGCTTTTGTCTAACTCTCAGAAATTCATTGTCAGAGGAGACATTCGTGCTGACATAGAAAAAGACTATTGGGAAGGGGTGCCTGGGCAGAGAGCATCAGGGTAAGGGAACCCAGGGAGACTGATCTGCTGCATGGCTCACAGTCTCCAGTTTTATGGTGATAGGATTAGCTTTCGGGGTTGTCTCTGGCCAATCATCTTGCTTGTGCCCATATTTGGTCTAACTCAGGATCCTTACTGCAGCTCTCATATCTCTCAGCCAAGATGGATTCTAGTGTGAGGGTTTCTGGGAGGTTGGCTGGACATATTATGGGATGGCATCTCCTCTCTCCTTTTGCCCCCCGACCCCAAAATTCTCCTGGTTAGTTTTCAGCAGTACCTCCTGTCATGAGACAACTCATGCAAGGAATTACTATTGTGCCTGGGAGAGGCAGGCAGTTTTCATCAATGGTTCTCTAACAATGTGAGCAAAGAACATCTAGAGAACAAGAAACAGATCTTAGAAATTTAAAATGTGACTCTTCAAAGGAAAATAAAAAGTAATTCCACAGAATTGAAAAAATAAATTTGAGCAAGTGTGCCTGTGTGTGTGTGTGTGTGTGTGTGAGAGAGAGAGAGAGAGAGAGAAAGAGGAAAGAAAATGACCAAAAAGTCACAAAATATTATATATCTAGGCATTCTAACATGTGATAAAAAAGGAATCTCTGATAAAGAAAATAGAACAAAACATGGAGATAAAACAATAATTATCAAGGAAATTATCTTTAAATACTAATTTGTCTAGATCTGAATACTGAATGGCACAAGCCTTAGGATTTAAGGTGGCCATAAACAAAATACACATATTTTAAAATACCTTATGTAATTCATGAATTTTCAGAATACCAAGGATATGCAGAAAGCATTAAAATTTCCAGAAAGAAAGTACCGACCTCTTATAAATAAACAAGAATCAGACTGAACTCATACTTAACTAACAATGCTGGATCTCAGAAAGAAATGTTTCAGTAATATTTCCAGTGGTCTTAGAACAAAAGAAAATATTTTTTATCTAAATTCTAAAACCAGCGTAAGTGTCAATCAGGGCTAAATTAAAGAGATTTTAGATATTCTAGGATTCATAAAGTGTTACCTCCCATGCATTCTTTGTTACATTGTGCATGTGTTTAACAGTAATAAAAGATGAAGAAAAAAATCTTCCTTAAAATGGGTTAGTTTTTCCTGCTTTCTGTGTTTGACCTAACCTGTTGCTTTCAGATTTACAGAAAAATACCTCAAATCTTCCATGTGGACTCTTGAACATGGATGATTTTATATATATGACAAAATACTTCAGAATTTATAACATCTGGAGGAGAAATGTACTTTTTATAGGAACTCTTGGTTTAAATCAGATTTGGGGGGCAGAAAAGGAGTGTTTAACTTGCTTAATAAACCGTCTTCTTACATACTTTAAAAATCAGCTCAGCTGTACCATCAATAATTAACAGAGTTCTATGAAAGCATTTTCTGTTCATTCTAATGGACTCAGCAGGACCCCTGTTAGGCACAGTTTTGTAAGTGGGCTCCCATTACTGCCCCCAGTTGAAAGTAAACATATGGTGTCTCTTTTAATATTTGCTTTGTTTCCAGATTCACGCCTATTCTCCTTGTAATTATTTTGAACTGGTGGAATTGTAGTCCATTTTCTTCTTGAGCGTTTTATTAATTTTTTTCTTTATGAAAGGGAATGTGACTGCACATATCCTCGGTGTTAAAATTCAAGGAAATAATCCCATCTAAGTTATTTCTGATGTCAAATCACACAATCCAGAAATCAAGCTATAGTATAATCTAAAAAGTATAAGCTTTATTAAAAGCCATTCTAAGTTACAGGAAATTGAAGTTAGGGGGGTGTATTACTAGACATTTCATAAGACATTTCCATGAGATGTAAAGGCAGATTTCCAGCCTTTTTATGGCCTGAGTACACCCTGAATACACTATGTCTTGGTTAACAGATTTAAAGTTAAAATATGTTAATAGCAAATGTTATTAAAGTGTGTCCAGCCTATTTTTACAGAAAATGATGAAGCAAAGCAGATTGGAACAAAATCATAGACCTGCATTGGCCAGTGGCTGGAGAAAACAGTGTAGTGCTATGTAACAAAAGTCATGGCCAGAATCTGTCAATAAAATCTCTTAAAAGAATTAAGTGGCTTTGCAATGCCAAGGATAAGAAAAAAATGTCTCTAAATTAATGTTAACATTGCCTTTTGTAAAAATTCAAAGTAATTTGCAGTTAGAAGGGAGAGCAGGGCACAGTTCATTGTACCTATGGTATGAATAATATAGGAAGGATGTGCTATATATTTTTCATATACATATACATATATATATATATGGCATATGTATGCATACCCATGTGTGCATATGCATATCACATCCTTTCTACAATCATACTGCGTGTGTAGTAAATGCAAACATATGCTTCCCCCATCCACAAACTCATTGTCAAGAAATAATTTAAGGCAACTGAGGTTTTTCATAGCTTTTAAAAAATAGTTTATTTGTATGTTTTTATGATTGTGCCATTAAACAGGTGAATGCAGAGACCAATATTTTCAACACCATATACCTACCACCCAGATTTAACTAATGATGTCGATATATGGACATATTTGCTTTCACATCTTCTTCTCTTCTCTTAAATAAATACAATGTGACAGATAAAGTTGATGCCACCCTTTGTCTCCATTTCTTTCCAGACTTCACCTCTACACTGAAACTGGTGAATATCAATACCATTTAGGCTTTTATACTTTACAATCTATGTGTGGTCTGTAAACAGTGGTATATTCCATGCACTTTTAAAATGTATACATATGTTAGCATCCTTATGAATTCTTGTGCAACTCACTTTATTTACTCAATGTTCAATCTTTTAAATAATGATATAATGAATACATTTAAACAGGCCTTCTTAGGCACACGTTTGAGGTTCTTTTGACAACACATAACTCAAAGTGAAATTGCTGTATGATAGGCTATAAGCATCTTTGTTTTTGTTTTTTTTTTAGACATTGCCATACTGCTTCCCAAATACTTATACTATTTATATTCCCACTAGAAGAAAATATGGAATATACCATTTATCCACATCTTCAACAATACCTGCTATTGGTTTTTCCAGTATATATAGCAATATGGGAAAAATGTTATTTCTCTCTCTCTCTCTCTCTGTGATTGTATGTGTGTGTGTAAATACATACACATACAACTATGTTTTTAACTTTTAGATAGTTGTATAGGTATAACACAAAAAGTTTTAACAAGAGAAATCTACATGATTTAACAAGTATGAAATATGAGTCAACATTTGCACACTCAATCAAATTTTACTCTCCATGTAGATTTTGAAATGGTTTTATTACAACAATTTATCAGTAAATAAATAAAATTAAAAAAAAAACAAAACACTTATCCAGGCTACACTGCTTTTATGAATATATTTGGGTCAGAATCTGTTTGTTCTCAGAGTTCATTGGTTTTCCAGTATCTTAGTATATGTTTGTCACACCTTAGCTCATGAAACACTTTTATGTACATATTTGCTTTGCAGGAAAGACACTCTATTTAGATTTAAGTCATGTTTCTAGTGTAAGGCTTACATGGGTTAACATTTAGTCTAATTTTTTAGAATCTTAAGTATATTAACTCTCATTTTTTAAAATTAGGAAAACAAAAAGGGATATGAAGTCACTGAGAAACATAATCAGAGGCACATAGGTGATGATACAGGATTTGAACACAGTTGTGCTTCCAAGTCTTTTGCTCTGGGCTTTTAGTTCATTTGTTGGTTTTTATTTTGTTTTGACTGAGGAAACTAAGATAGAAATCTGCAGGGACTTTGTTTCATGAGGGGAACGAACATTGGTTAAAGAAAATTGGTTTAGGTTAACTTTAGAGAGGGAAGAGGACAGGAAATCTTTGACTTTTTAAGTCACTGGCCTAGAAAAGTTGGGTAAGAGCTTCCAACTGGTCAAAGAACTTGTAAGAGGTCCTATGGGACTGGAGAGTATGAGAAGGGAAATATAGCTTGAGGCATATTTCTAAAGTTAAAAGAGAAAGGACATTTGCTTATATGGACATGATATCAGGAATTGACCCAGATGAACTAAAGAAAAATAATGCCACTGTCTTGTCCTCATGAAAATCATTAGAAAAATCATCCCAGTTATAAGATATTATGATACATTTCCATGTGGCAGTTTGCAATTTATTCTTCACTCTGAGTTACTGGAATTTTTCCCACATGCAGTTTGCTTTATCACTTAATGTTTGGCTATTCAGTGCAGAAGTCTCCAAGAGTCTTTGTGTTTCTGTTCATTTTTTGATACTTGAGAGAATACAAGGTCTGAACTACAGCCTGGGTAAATAATTGTAAGTGCACATGAGCAGCAATATAACAGAGTTTTTACTAACGCTGGTTCTGGAATCCTAGGTGCAATCCTGGCTCCAATACTCACAAGCCTAGAGACCCTGAGCTCTCAGTTTTGGTTTTCTCATTTGTTAAATGAAGAATTGGGGTGGTTCATATTTCACAAAGATTAAAGAAAATTAAACAAATAAAGCAATTAGCAAAATGCCTGACACTTAATAAGCATTGATGCATGTTAACTATTATTATTATCATTTAGCACTACATAAATATGTGGTAGAGCTTTAAGGAACACTCTAATAGACACACAGATACAAATAACCAGTAGAGCAAAATCAGTAAAAGGGGTTGAGTATGTAGGACAATGAACTGCATCTTGGCCAAACCCAGGTAGCAGTTACCTGGACAAAGAGGATTGGAGAATGTGTCAGAAGTTTTTGATGTCAATGGAATTCAAGAGGAAAGAGTTTCTAATAATGAAATGTGCCTGGAACAAGATGATAAATTGTGTCTCCTTTCTCCATAATATTGAAATGACAGAAATAAAGATGTAAAAGGGAAAAAAAATGAACCATAGGCATGGAAAAGAAAAAAGGATATCTTCATTAGATGAGTAATTTTTTTTGAAATGTCTAGTAGATGCAGGATGTCTTGAGAATAGATGGAGACAACCAAACAGGTAAAACATAACCCAAACTATAGGAAGCAAAAGGTCATTGAGACATTGAGAAGAGTTCTTTCTAACAAAGTCTTAGAGGAACCCCCAAAATTCAACAGGAATGAAAAGGGCCCAGGGATAATCATCTAGAGAGTTAATTAAAAGTTAACTTTGAAAGAGATGTCCCTTTTCTGCTTAGACCCAGGGAGTGTTTAGAAGCAGCACTATCATCCCCACACCACTGTCCCCCTCCCACCCCACCCGCGTTGCAATACAAAGTTCCTTCTAAACAAGGATAAGAATATAAGAATCAATGAATCAACCTAAAGCAGGCCTTTGTTATGAGTGTAGGGGCTGAAATGCTGAGCAGAGTGTGAATCAGACTGCTTTCTTCCTTCAGGATAAAGCTCTTACTATCACTCTCAGTTTGAAGGATCTGGAAGAGAAGACTTACAGAGTGGATATTGGGCTAGAGCACAGCTAATGTATGACCAGGCCATGGGGAAGGGTCAAGAGTGCTCACCTCTGGAAACCAAAGCTTCCTGCACCTAGTGTTCTGTAGTAGGTCCTGCCTGTCCCCAGTGAGTCCACTAAAATGAGAACCTGAATCCACCAATACACAAATAAGGATACTCTTTGGGTTGAGAAAGAACAACCCTGCTAAAAATTTCATTTTAATTCTCAAACAGATATTTGATTAGATATCTAAAAATCAATAAACATTAGAATTAAACAAAGATACCATGAAATAAATGTATCGACTTCCAATAAGTCTCTACAAATTCGTCTTCTGTGTTATTTAAAAGACTATTGCATCCATTGATAACAGACACATGATGACAAAGAAACAAGCCATTAGCCTTCTTAGAAGTTGTATATATCATTACAGGATAATATATGTACTGAGTTGCAGAAATGACACTAGGGTAGGCCATGAGGGTTATTCTCAAGGAGTAAAGCATGAAATTTTTAAAAATGGAATTTATGAGAGTTAATAGACACAAAGAATAACATATTGCAACATCTAAAGGATGGTGAAAAATATTATTTTTAATAGGAAACAATTGCCAAAAGCTAAAGAAACATATCTCCAGATTAAACCTATAGAATATAAGGGTCTGTCAAAACCAAAATAGAATAAATAGAGGAAAAAGTGAGACTCTCACCTGAAATGATGCTACATCAATAATTCTTGTTACATGAGAAAAATTAAAACCTGATTTGTTTGAGCCAATTGTTTGACATTTGTTCCTAGCACCTCATATAATTTCTAAGGAGTACAAAGTCCAAGATATGTCAGTAATGACAACAAATTTATGGGTTTTACCTAGCAAAGATAGAACTTTGACATATGTACACATGAACAAGCAAGTAAACAAACTAAATATATCTATGTATGTTGTTTACAAGAGGCATATCTCAAGAATGAACTTCTGAACAAAGATATGCAAGTTAAAGTCTTTAAAAAAAGATAACAGTGATGACAGTAAGATAATTCAAAGTGAAAGTTATTAAATAGGTTAAAATGATACAATATCAGATACAAAAGAAGTTAACATTTTTACAACTGAATGGTATATACAATTCCAAACTAAAATTTTGAAAATCCGGATATTGGTTTTTATGAAAGATATTACCCAAATGCATTCAAGAAGGAATAGAAGATACATAAGGAGTTGTAAACATTGCCAGAGAGATATAAGAAGACTATCACAATGATGTCTATTACTGCTCTATGTGTAGTACTAAAATATTGGTCCCTCAAGAGGAGATTATACACATTGATACATTTAACGAACAACAATATGAAAATACAATAGATAAATGTATCATGTGGATATGTGTCCTAAAATCTATTTCAGTAAAAATAGTATAATATAAATAAAATGACATCATTTATATAAAATGTCATAATATATAAACAATTACACACATGTATCTATACATTTTTGTAATAGTATAAAAATGAATAAAAACCATAACTGAGTTTCTTCATAGTGGATACTACTGCCAGACCCTTGGAATTTAATTTTGATATTCATGAAGCTTCCTTCAACAATATTTTCTTTAAAAAATATCTAAAGAAAAAGGATACAACATTAAGATTTTATGAAGTGGATTAATAGACATTTTTATTATCTTGCTTTCTATTAATTTTTGTGTGTTTAAAATATTACAAAATAAATAATATCTATTCAAAAGGAACTGATTATAAATTATTAGAAGCAATAAGTAATTCTGTAAAGTGAGCAGACATAAGCACAAAATAGAAATGAAATTAATGTCTTTCCTAGTAAGCAGAAATGATTAGAAAATGTAATGAAAAACTCAATTTGCAATAAAAATAAAACATTGAATTACTTGTAATTACTCAAACCAAACATTATAACTAATAGGAAAAAATTAAACACAGTTTTATGAAAAAAACTTTTATTTTAGGACCAATCTTAAAATAAAGATTAAAAAAATTAATTGTAAATTTTCATCCAAATAAATCTTTGAATACAAAGCAACTCTAAAAGATTTTGCCTGTTTTTGTGAAATTCAATATATTTGTCTAAAATAAATAAGGAAAAGGAATGTGCAAGAATAAAAGTTATTTTTTCAAAAGGATTATATATCCTTTCAGTATAATTGATAATCTCATTCTAAATTTAATCAGTAGGAAAAATATGCAATAAAAAAGATTTTTTTAACATCGATATTGGAGTATAATTGCTTTACAATGGTGTGTTAGTTTCTGCTTTATAACAAAGTGAATCAGTTATACATATACATATGTTCCCATATCTCTTCCTTCTTGCATCTCCCTGCCTCCCACCCTCCCTATCCCACCCCTCTACGTGGTCACAAACCACCGAGCTGATCTCCCTGTGCTATGTAGCTACTTCCCACTAGCTACCTACTTTACGTTTGGTACTGTATATATGTCCATGTCACTCTCTCACTTTGTCACAGCTTACCCTTCCCCCTCACCATATCCTCAAGTCCATTCTCTAGTAGGTCTGTGTCTTTATTCCTGTCTTACCCCTGGGTTTTTCATGACCTTTTTTTCCCCCTTAGATTCCATATATATGTGTTAGCATACAGTATTTGTTTTTCTCTTTCTGACTTACTTCATTCTGTATGACAGACTCTAAGCCCATCCGCCTCACTACAAATAACTCAATTTTGTTTCTTTTTATGGCTGAGTAATATTCCATTGTATATATGTGCCACATCTTCCTTATCCATTCATCTGTTGATGGACACTTAAGTTGCTTCCATGTACTGGATGTTGTAAATAGAGCTGCAATGAACATTTTGGTACATGACCCTTTTTGAATTATGGTTTTCTCAGGGTATATGCCCAGCAGTGGGATTGCTGGGTCATATGGTAGTTCTATTTGTAGTTTTTTAAGGAACCTCCATACTGTTCTCCAGAGTGGCTGTACCAATACACATTCCCACCAGCAGTGCAAGAGTGTTCCCCTTTCTCCACACCCTCTCCAGCATTTATTGTTTTTAGATTTTTGATGATGGCCACTCTGACCGCTGTGAGATGATATCTCATTGTAGTTTTGATTTGCATTTCTCTAATGATTAATGACGTTGAGCATTCTTTCATGTGTTTGTTGGCAATCTGTGTATCTTCTTTTGAGAAATGTCTATTTAGGTCTTCTGCCCATTTTTGGATTGGGTTGTTTGTTTTTTTGTTATTGAGCTGCATGAGCTGCTTGTAAATCTTGGAGATTAATCCTTTGTCAGTTGCTTCATTTGTAAATATGTTCTCCCATTCTGAGGGTTGTCTTTTGGTCTTGTTTATGGTTTCCTTTACTGTGCAAAAGATTTTAAGTTTCATTAAGTCCCATTTGTATACTTTTGTTTCTATTTCCATTTCTCTAGGAGGTGGGTCAAAAAGGATCTTGCTGTGATTTATGTCATAGAGTGTTCTGCCTAAGTTTTCCTCTAAGAGTTTGATAGTTTCTGGTCTTACATTGAGGTCTTTAATCAATTTTGAGTTCATTTTTGTGTATAGTGTTAGGGAGCATACTAATTTCATACTTTTACATGTACCTGTCTAGTTTTCCCAGCACCACTTATTGAAGAGGCTCTCTTTTCTCCACTGTATATTCTTGCCTCCTTTATCAAAGATATGGTGACAGTATGTGAGTGGGTTTATCTCTGGGCTTTCTATCCTGTTCCATTGATCTATATTTATGTTTTTGTGCCAGTACTATACTGTCTTGATTACTGTAGCTTTGTAGTATAGTCTGAAGTCAGGGTGCCTGATTCCTCCAACTCCTTTTTTTATTCTCAAGATTGCTTTAGCTATTCGGGGTCTTTTGTGTTTCCATACAAACTGTGAATTTTTTTGCTCCAGTTCTGTGAAAAATGCCAGCAGTAGTTTGATAGGGATTGCATTGAATCTGTAGATTGCTTTGGGTAGTAGAGTCATTTTCAAAATGTTGATTCTTCCAATCCAAGAACATGGTATATCTCTCCATCTGTTTGTTTCATCTTTAATTTCTTTCATCAGTGTCTTTTAATTTTCTGCATACACACCTTTTTTCTCCTTAGGTAGGTTTATTCCTAGATATTTTATTCATTTTGTTGCAATGGTAAATGGGAGTGTTTTCTTAATTTCACTTTCAAATTTTTCATAATTAGTGTGTAAGAATGCCAGAGATTCCTGTGCATTAATTTTGTATCCTGCTACTTTACCAAATTCATTGATTAGCTCTACTAGATTTCTGGTAGCATTTTTAGGATTCTCTATGTATAGTATCATGTCATCTGCAAACAGTGACAGCTTTACTTCTTCTTTTCCGATTTGGATTCCTTTTGTTTCCTTTTCTTCTCTAATTGCTGTGGCTAAAACTTCCAAGGTATGTTGAATAATAGTAGTGAGAGTGGGCAACCGTGTCTTGTTTCTGATCTTAGTAGAAATGCTTTCAGTTTTTCACCATTGAGGATGATGTTGGCTGTGGATTTGTCATATATGGCCTTTATTATGTTGAGGAAAGTTCTCTCTATGCTTACTTTCTGCAGGGTTTTTATAATAAATGGGTGTTGAATTTTTTCAAAAGCTTTCTCTGCCTCTACTGAGACGATTGTATGGTTTTTCTCCTTCAATTTTTTAATATGGTGCACCACGTTGATTGATTTGTGTATATTGAAGAATCCTTGCATTCCTAGAATAAACCCCACTTGATCATGATGTATGATCCTTTTAATGTGTTGTTGGATTCTGTTTGCTAGTATTTTGTTGAGGATTTTTACATCTATGCTCATCAGTGATATAAGCCTGTGGTTTTCTTTCTTTGTGACATTTTTGTCTGGTTTTGGTATCAGGGTGATGGTGGCCTCGTAGAATGAGTTTGGGAGTGTTCCTCCCTCTTCTATAATTTGGAAGATTTTGGGAAGGATAGGTGTTAACTCTTCTCTAAATGTTTGATAGAATTCGCCTGTGAAGCCATCTAGTCCTGGGCTTTTGTTTGTTGAAAGATTTTTAATCACAGTTTCAGTTTCAGTGCTTGTGATTGGTTTTTTCATATTTTCTATTTCTTCTTGATTCAGTCTTGGCAGGTTTTGCATTTCTAAGAATTTTTCCATTTCTTCCAGGTTGTCCATTTTATTGGCATAGAGTTGCTTGTAGTAATCTCTCATGATCTTTTGTATTTATTTAGTGTCCGTTTTTACTTCTTCTTTTTCATTTCTAATTCTATTGATTTGGGTCTACTCCCTTTTCTTCTTGTTGAGTCTGGCTAATGGTTTATCAATTTTGTTTATCTTCTCAAAGAACCAGCTTTTAGTTGTATTGATCTTTGCTATCATTTCCTTCATTTATTTTTCATTTATTTCTGATCTGATCTTTATGATTACTTTCCTTCAGCTAACTTTGGTTTTTTTTTTTATTCTTCTTTCTCTAATTGCTTTAGGTGCAAGGTTAGGTTGTTTATTCGAGATGTTTCCTGTTTCTTAAGGTGGGATTGTATTGCTATAAACTTCCCTCTTAGAACTGCTTTTGCTGCATCCCATAGGTTTTGGGTCATCCTGTCTCCATTGTCATTTGTTTCTAGGTATTTTTTGATTGCCTCTTTGATTTCTTCAGTGATCACTTCGATATTAAATAGTGTATTGTTTAGCCTCCATGTGTTTGTATGTTTTACAGATCTTTTCCTATAATTGATATCTCGTCTAATAGCATTGTTGTTGGAAAAGATACTTGATACAATTTCAATTTTCTTAAATTTACCAAGCTTGATTTGTGACCCAAGATATGATGTATCCTGGAGACTGTTCCATGAGCACTTGAGAAAAATATGTATTCTGTTGTTTTTGGATGGAATGTCCTATAAATATCAATTAAGTCCATCTTGTTTAATGTATCATTTAAAGCTTGTGTTTCCTTATTTATTTGCATTTTGGATGATCTGTCAGTTGGTGAAAGTGCGGTGTTAAAGTCCCCTACTATGAATGTGTTGATTTCCCGTTTTATGGCTGTTAGTATTTGCCTTATATATTGAGTGTTCCTATGTTGGGTGCATAAATATTTACAATTGTTATATCTTCTTCTTGGATCGATCCTTTGATCATTATGTAGCGTCCTTCTTTGTCTCTTGTAATAGTTTTTATTTTAAACTCTATTTTGTCTGATATGAAAATTGCTACTCCAGCTTTCTTTTGATTTCCATTTGCATGGAATATCTTTTTCCATACCCTCACTTTCAGTCTGTATGTGTCCCTAGGTCTGAAGTGGGTCTCTTGTAGACAGCATATATATGGGTCTTGTATTTGTATCCATTCAGCCAGTCTGTGTCTTTTGGTTGGAGCATTTAATCCATTTACATTAAAGGTAATTATCAATATGTATGTTCCTATTCCCATTTTCTTAATTGTTTTGGGTTTGTTATTGTAGGTATTTTCCTTCTCTTGTGTTTCTTGCCTAGAGAAGTTCCTTTAGCATTTGTTGTATAGCTGGTTTGGTGGTGCTTAACTCTCTCAGCTTTTGCTTGTGTGTAAAGGTTTTAATTTCTCCGTCAAATCTGAATGATAACCTTGCTGTGTAGAGTATTCTTGGTTGTAGCTTTTTCTCCTTCATCACTTTTAATATGTCCTGCCAGTCCCTTCTGGCTTGCAGAGTTTCTGCTGAAAGATCAGCCCTTAATCTTATGGGGATTCCTTTCTGTGTAATTTGTTGTTTTTCCCTTGCTGCTTTTAAAATGTTTTCTTTGTAGTTAATTTTTGATAGTTTAATTAATATGTGTCTTGGCATGTTTCTCCTTGGATTTACCCTTTATGGGACTCTCTGTGCTTCCTGGACTTGATTAACTATTTCTTTTCCCATATTAGGGAATTTTTCAACTATAATCACTTCAAATATTTTCTCAGTCCCTTTCTTTTTCTCTTCTTCTTCTGGGGTCCCTATAATTCGAATGTTGGTGCATTTAATGTTGTCCCCAAGGTCTCTGAGACTGTCCTCAGTTCTTTTCATTCTTTTTTTCTTTATTCTGCACTGTAGTATTTATTTCCACTATTTTATCTTCCAGGTCACTTATCCGTTTTTCTGCCTCAGTTATTCTGCTATGGATTCCTTCTAGAGTATTTTTAATTTCATTTATTGTGTTGTTCATCATTGCTTGTTTCCTCTTTAGTTCTTCTAGGTCCTTGTTAAATGTTTCTTACATTTTCTCTATTCTATTTCCAAGATTTTGGATCATCTTTACTATCATTATTCTGAATTCTTTTTCAGGTAGACTGCCTCTTTCCTCTTGATTTGTTACGTCTGGTGGGTTTTTACCTTGCTCCTTCATCTGCTGTGTGTTTTTCTGTCTTCTCATTTTGCTTATTTTACTGTGTTTGGGGTCTCCTTTTTGCAGGCTGCAGGTCTGTAGTTCCTTTTGTTTTTGGTGTCTGTCCCCAGTGTCTAAAGTTGGTTCCATGCATTGTGTAGGCTTCCTGATGGAGGGGGCTAGTGCCTGTGTTCTGGTGGATGAAGCTGGATCTTGTCTTTCTGGTGGGCAAGTCCACATCTGGTGGTGTGTTTTGGGATCTGTGACCTTATTATGATTTTAGGCAGCCTCTCTGCTAATGGGTGGGGTTGTGTCCCTTTCTTGCTAGTTGTTTGGCATAGGGTGTCCAGCACTGTAGCTTGCTGGTTGTTGAGTGAAGCTGGGTCTTGGTGTTGTGATGGAGATCTCTGGGAGATTTTCACCATTTGATGTTACGTGGAGCTGGGAGGTCTCTTGTTGACCCGTGTCCTGAAGTTGGCTCTCCCACCTCAGAGGCACAGCACTGACTCCTGGCTGGTTCACCAAGAGCCTTTAATCCACATGGCTCAGAATAAAAGGGAGAAAAAGTAGAAAGAAGAAAAAAGAGGATAAAATAAAATAAAATAATATAGAGTTATTAAAATAAAAAAATAATTATTAAGAAAAAAAATTTTAAGTAAAAAAAAACAAAAATGGATGAACAGAACCCCAGGACAAATGGTGAAAGCAAAGCTATACAGACAAAATCTCACACAAAACCATACACATACACACTCAGATAAAGAGGAAAAGGGGAATAAATAATATATCTTGCTCTCAAAATCCACCTCCTCAATTTGGGATGATTCATTGTCTATTCAATTATTCCACAGATGCAGGGTACATCAAGTTGATTTTGGAGATTTCATCCGCTGCTCCAGAGACTGCTGGGAGAAATTTCCCTTTCGCTTCTTTGTTCACACAGTTCCTGGGATTCAGCTTTAGATCTGGACCTACCCCTGTGTGTAGGTCACATGAGGGCATCTGTTCTTTGCTCAGATAGGACGGGTTTAAAGGAGCAGCTCATTCGGGGCTCTGGCTCACTCAGGCCGTGGGGAGGGAGGGGTACAGATGTGGGGCAAGCCTGCAGTGGCTGAGGCCGGCGTGACATTGCACCAGCCTGAGGCGCTCCATGCATTCTCCTGGGGAAGTTGTCCCTGGATCATGGGACCCTGGAAGTGGCGGGTTGCACAGGCTCCCAGGAGGAGAGGTGTGGAGAGTTACCTGTGCTTGCACACAAGCTTCTTGTTGGTGGCAGCAGCAGCCTTAGCGTCTTATGACTGTCCCTGGGGTCCGTGCTGAGAGCCGTGGCTCACGCCCATCTCTGGATCTCCTTTAAGCAGCGCTCTTAATCCCCTCTCCTTGTGCACCAGGAAACAAAGAGGGAAGAAAAAGTCTCTTGCCTCTTCGACAGCTCCAGACTTTTTCCCGGATTCCCTCCTGGCTAGCCGTGGTGCACTAACCCCTTTAGTCTGTGTTCACACTGCCAATTCCAGTCCTCTCCCTGGGATCCGACCTCCAAAGCTTGAGCCTCAGCTCCCAGTCCCTGCCCGTCCTGGCGGGTGAGCAGACAAGCCTCTCAGGCTGGTGAGTCCCGGTCGGCACTGATCCTAAAGATATTTTTGATACACATACTCAATATATGTCCTGACTTATAAGTGTGAATTTTATTTATTTATTTATTTTTAAGATTTTTCTTGATGTGGACAATTTTTAAAGTCTTTATTGAGTTTGTTACAATATTGCTTCTGTTTTATGTTTTGGTTTATTGGCCAAGAGGCATGTGGGATCTTAGCTCCCTGACCAGAGACCGAACCCACATCCCCTGCATTGGAAGGCAAAGTGTTAACCACTGGACTGCCAGGGAAGTCCATGCATTTTAAAAAAGAACAATAGTTGAAAGAATGTTTACCAGAAAGTATATATATATATAATGCTGAAAATAAACAGCATCTAAAAAAGACTTATGTACTTATTGGAAAATTGCCTTCACCATAGGGAAAATAAATATCTCTTCTTAACTCTTAAAAATAAATTCCTTAGAGAATAAATGTAGGAGCAAAATATTTTGCGTAAGTGAGGGAGGCTATATGACATAATCAAATATACAAGAATTCATCTTTGAGCTTACAAAACACTTTCCCATTGTAATGACAGAAAAGAATAAGATGCAAGAAAAATTTTAGATGCAGTGGTGAAAAATGAGGCATGCAGTAGGCCCCTTTTAACCACAAATGACCTCCTTTCCCTAATCGCATATTGTGTCCAGCTTCAAAGTTAGGAAACACAGTCAAGATTCACAACTTTTCTCTTTAGTCATGTGCAGATGATGGAAGTCCCCATTGCCATG
The DNA here is from genome assembly GCF_964341445.2 of Mesoplodon mirus. NCBI lineage: Eukaryota > Metazoa > Chordata > Mammalia > Artiodactyla > Ziphiidae > Mesoplodon > Mesoplodon mirus. Next base: position 72,806,780 of record NC_138991.1, read on the forward strand.
GACCAAATGTTAAAAGCCAAAGGTACTGTTGATTCACATATTTGCTTGTAAGCTCTAGAAGAACTAATAATTGACTGTGTATGACTCACAAGGCAATACCTGAATTGTGGTACCTTTCATCCTCCTTTTAGCCAAGTTTTCTTCTCTCTCTCTCTCTCTCTCTCAATTTTTTCTTAAGAATAAAGTTTTTAGTTTATAGATTTTGGCCTTGTAAACTTGATTAAAATTATAACTGACCTGAAAATTACTTCAAATCTAAATCTATTTTTTTTAAGTTTCAAATAAGTTCAGATTTGCTTTTTTGTTTAATTGTATGCCTTGGTGTGTGGTGGTTTCAGCCTGGGACAGAGGCAGGGCTATCTAAATATATTAAGAGAGGCTGTTCCCTTGTTGTTTATGGTTGATGATAATTGGAAAGGATGAGAAGACTTGCAGGAGAGTGGGATCATATGTGACTTCCAGACCAGAGAGGTTTGGCTACTATTCAGAAAAGTACTCAAACCTTGTGATGTTTGTCTTCATGGGTTAACCTTCATAGATCCATTCATCTCCAATGATTGTGTTCATCCTACCCAATTTCTTTATGGGATTTCTAATGAATAAGCTGTTCTTGGTAGCATTTCTGAAATAGATACTCTCTTTGGGAATAAATATTTAAACAAAATCAAGGATGAGGTTTCCATCAAAGGGTTTTAAGGGAAGTTAGAAATATTTGAGAAAGAGACCATCATCTTTTGAAACTGATATCAGGTTGATTTACTAACATTATTATATCGGTACCACTGATAGATATTTGTAGGCCCAGTTACTGTATAGTAGATGGTTTAATCCAGTGGTTACTATATCTCTTTCCACTTTGTGGAGTTTGTCTTAAAATAGTTTAGGCATATACTAAATTATTAAACCCTACAGCTAACCCAGTGACTGGGTTTTGATTTAGTCTTTTGGTTACTTTTCACTTTGTGTTCTATACTTTTCAAAGAACCAAGATAACCAGGTAAGTAATAACATCCATGATCAAGAACAGAAAGTTAAAAGAAACATCATTGGTTTAGACATTTTGAGGACAAAATTCTAGAGATTCCAATTGAGGGAGTCATATGACAAACTATTCAAGTAATATGTGATTTGAAATCTTCTACTCTTCAATCATCAACAAAATAATGCAGCCTGAAATTATGTGTAGTAAATTAATATTTATTTTTAATCAATTCATTTCTGATATGTAGGCAAAATAATACAGAACTATCATATCATCAACACTCATTATAAAGTTTGAAATCATTGCTTTAAAAATTCTTATTATTACTAGACACATTTAGTTCTCAAGCTAGTTCCTTGAAAATCATTTAATTTAAACTTCAGATTAATATTTTTCTTCTTTGTTTTATAAAATCCTACCTGTTTTTAAGGTAAGAACTATCTTTTCCATTGAATCCTCTACCTTCTCAAACCTATATTAATTTCTATTTTTTTCAAACTCTTAGAATGCTGCATATTCTACACTGTGAAGAATGTATTCAAGTATAGTCTTCCGCACTATTTTTAAATAAACCCATCTCCAGAGAAGTACTTCAGGAATAATTCTCTTTTTTCACCCAAGGAACATCCTGGATAAAACCTGTGAAAAACATACATTTCTTCATCAGTTTCTGGCTAACTCTTCAAGATGTGACTTTAGAATTAGAATTCAAAATAGAAAATACTCCTTTCCTTTAGCAACTAGGTATCAAATGATGACAAAGACATCTCAGTAATACTATGCCAGTCCCTATATTAAAAAAAAAGATAAATTTCATACCTTGCCCTGTGATCAAGTTATTATTTGACTTCTAGTAATGAGTCTCTAACTAAAAGCAGCCTCTATTCTAAATGTCCATATACATATTTATTGTTTGATAATAACCCTCACTATTTTTTTCTTTCTCTTCTGAAGAAAAAATGGAAAATGCAGTTAGGTTTTCTGAGCAGACTCTAAAACTCTTCATTAGACCCTTGTGTGTGTTGCATTTCCTTGTTCAGTGTCCACCTCTCATTTGTGAGAACAAAGATGTCTTATGGGGAACAACACCTCTCCCACCCTGATATCACTTCCAGAAGTGAGAATTATTTTTGATCCCCCTGGTGACAGTGATTGATTTCTAAATTGACACATGATTCATTTTGAATAATTAGAGAAAATACCAGGACTTTTTTTGGTAATATCAGGAAGGAGGCACTCTCTTTTCTCTGAGGTTACCAAATGTACAGGATGCAAGCTCATCATCATCTTGCCAAAATATTGGAAGGAACTGCATGGAAATAAAGTCAACATGGAAGAAAGAAAACTGAGATACCAAGATGGAGAGACACTGTGTCCTACAAATACATAATCCCCTGGATCTAGTTGTGCCTAAAAACCATCTAAGGGCTTTGCCATTATGTGAGTTAATATTGAGCCTTTTCTCCTTTAAGGTATGTTGGATTTGGTTTCTAACACTTGAAACTAAAATTGTCCTGAATCATGGAGATTATAGAGATGAAGTACTGAAACATTTTATTTAAAAGAGTTCACCATGGTATTGTTGCAGTTAAATATAACTAAAATTAAAATAAACATCAACCTTCAAGCTCTGGGTTGAAATACAGAAGAATGGATATTTAGGCTGTACCTCTTCTCCAAACAAAGGGTGACATTGGAAGAATAATTTGAATTATGTTAAGAAAAACATGTCATTTAAAAAGTCCTGCCTGTGCTTTGTGAGGCTCAGGGGCAAATAACATGATTAGACGGCCTTTTGTTTGGGAAAATACTTTAAGGAGTTGGTGCCATACAAGGGTAACAGAAGACTTAAATTAGGGGCAGAGCTCAACTTCTAATCAAAGTAAATAGCAGGAATTTGGTTTAGGAATCAAGCCAATAGGAAGCAGGGGGAAAGGGTCTGGAGTGAGGACTTAGAAGATTAAGACAAATGTAACCTACAAGATGTTTCCTATGACTGGAAAGAATTAATGGATTTTTAAGACAGGAAGATCCAATGTTCAATTTTAAGGAATTTCTTGTTCTTTTATATAATCCACTGCATTAATCTGAAATTGCTGTAAAAAGCTATTAAGTGTAAGAAGATTTTGTGACAAGTTCTTCGGCGGAGATGAACTGTTGGGATGTTGACCATAGTGGGCAGAGCCAGCTGGTATAAAGAGAGAGATAACAGCTAGAGGATCTAAAACCTTGTACTGAGCCAGTGGACATGGAAGCAGGCTATAGGGCACACTGACTCACAAGGCTGAAAGCTTCCTGCTCCTTCAGAAATCCTCAGAGACATTTTCCAGAATAATTCTGAAAAGCTGGAGGACTTGGTGGGGATTGGGGGAGAGGCATCAGTTTCACTAAGACTTAAATTTCTCTGCTTTCTTAATCAAGGTAATTCCTGAAAGGTGGCAGGATATGCCATTCCAAAATACGCTTACATATTGATTACAGGCATACCTCAGAGATACTGCAGGTTCAGTTGCTGACCACAGCAATAGAGCAAATATCACAATAAAAGAAGTCACACAAAATTTTTTTGTTTCCCAGTGCATATAAAAGCTTTGTTTACACTATACTGTAGTCTGTTAAGTTGAAATAGTATTATGTCTAAAACAACAATGTACATAACTTAATTAAAAAATAGTGCTCTTGGGAAAATGGGGCTAATAGGCTTCTACATGTGCAATAAAGTAAAGCACAATGCAATGAGGAATGCCTATATTTGGAGCTGAAAACATTTGAGAAGAAGCAGGTATAATAAAAGCTCTCTGCCCTTCCCCTATTTACCTAAAAACAGGACATAAATTTGTAAAGATGTCCTCTCTTCCTTATCAGAAAGGACAAAGTTAGTTACTGGAGAACTGTGAACTCTAAGCCCAGAGATGGCACTAGTGGAATCTACATAACAAGCTTTATTAAAAGAACTTCTTCCATTAGGTTCCTCATATATTTGAGATAGGAAGGAAATGGGCCAGGCACAACTGTTAGACGAATGTGGAGGGGGGCACAGGAGTTGAGGAAAACAGGATACAAAAAAATCTGGCTGGAATCAGCTAAAACCAAGTTGGCATCGAGCATGGTCTGAGCATGGTACGGTCATTGACCTTTAACTCATTATATCTTCTTTAGAATACTAAAAAGCACTCCCCCTCGCACCATGACAGTTCCACAGCTGACCATAAAAGGCCAAAAGTGTGGAGTGGACCAACTTCTAGAAATCCCTACCCCTCAACAAGAATATTCCTCCCACTCGTTAGCATGTGAAATTACCCAGCCCATAAACATTAACAACCCCTCACTCCAGGGCCGCTCTTGCCTTCTGAGATGGACCACATTCTGTCTATGGGGTGTGTATCTCTCTGAGTAAACCTGCTTTCACACTACTTTGACTCATTCTTGAATTCTTTCCTCCATGAAGCCAAGGACCCTCAATTTGCAGCCTGTCCCAGGGACTCGGACATGTCCCAGGAGGTGGTGTTTCCTTCTCTTGCATCATCTTTACCTTCCTGCAGTTTTCAACACCTAAAATCTCAAAGTCCTTTTCCATTGTCTTATCAGTTCTCCACAAATTGATTGTTCTTTGCTAAGATGACATATAAGCTCAAGTTCGAACCACTCCTTTGAGTTCCTCACCACTGAATTCTCCCATGTGTATGTGCCATGCCTGTGTTAATAAACTTCTCTTTATTTTTCTCTTGCTAATCTATCTTTTGCTCATCCAATTTATGTCACAAATCAGAGAAAAAGACTTTTTCCTCCCAAACACCCCCAAAGCAGGACTGAGACAAGCATTCATAGACAGTGGTTTATTTGAGAGTGATCCACAGAAACCATGGCAAGGTGAGAGGAAGAGTGAGGCAGGAAGAGAGGGAGACCAATAAAGGGTATGTTCGTGGGCAGGTTACCATGGGGACAACCGGGGCTCAGTTCCCCTGAGGATCCTCCAAGAGACACTCAGGAGAACTCAGTCCTTGCAAAGTTCAGGGAACCTCACCCCTTGTTAGTTGAGGGGTGGCTTTCGGGGACATGAGCATCCTGGCACTTCCTGTTTCCACTTGTGAGTCAGGCATCCTCCTAGAACCAGAGGCAGCATTCAGGTAGACAAAGATGCAAGTATTTAAAGGAAAACAAAAACACTGGCACATGTGGGAATTGTTTATGATCTCAAGGATCTCCAGAGGGCAAGGGACGTGGGGTAGAAGGAAATTAACAATATCTTTCCTATCCAGTAGTATTTGAAAGTCAGCAGAGAAAATTCGTTTCATCATATATTTGTACTTGTAGAAATACTTAGTGGTTAGAGGAGGAAATAATCAAAGGCTATGTGTAAAAATTCAGAATAAAACTTCTATATCACTCTCTATATAAATTCTATATCTGTACTCTTTTAGAAGGTAATGACAATAGACTTGGGGATTCTTTACAATAGTCTGCTTCTATAGACCTTCTCTTCATTTTCCTTTCATTTAAAAAATGTCATGAAATATTAATTTAATTAACTAAGAAATGTTTTAATTATACAGAAAACACAAAAACAAGTATAATGAATATCCATTTTACTGTCACTCAGATTTACCATTCTGTCATGTCTGCAAAGACACCTGATCACGACCTGTAGAGTGTTACATTACTGTGTAGAGTAACAGTATGCAGAGAAGCTGAAACTCCTGTGTGTTGCTGGTAAGAGAGGAAATTTGTACTTTTCAGAGAAAACTTTGGCAAAAGATCTAGTGAAGTGGAATATGCCTATGAAACTACTATCCAGAAAATTCATTTCCAGGTGTCTGCCTTAGAGAAACTCTTGCAAATGGCTTTAAGGAAACATTTGTAAGCACTGTTTGTAACAACAATAAAGTACAAAATAATACAGTTGTCTCTTCATTGGTTAATAGATAAAAAAATTTTTTATTCATATAGAGGAATTTAAATAGCACTTAAAATCCTTGCTGTAGCCTGTGGTGTTGTTCTCAAATGCTGTCCTTACCTGTAACAGGATTTTACTCCCTTATCTGGCAGCAGATGCTAATGTCTGCTTTAAGCCTATTATTTTTAGGTGCCCTTTCCTATGGGGAGATTAAAACTCCCATCCCACCAAGGTCAGGTGAGGCAATATGACTTGCTGAGAACAATGAAATGTAGGCAGGAATGATGACGCCACTTCCAAGCAGGAGTGAAGAGCCATTGTGTGTCTGTTACCTGTTCCCTGGGCCATGAGAACAACAATGCCCCAGATAGAAGTGGATCTTTCTATCTAGGTCCAAAATAATGAGAAATGAAAGACCCAGAGCTCATATGGCCTATGAATGAGACTTAAACTTGTTAATTTGGTAGCACTGAGATCCTCAGGTTGTTTGTAGCATAATTCCAGAAAGTATGGTTTCCCACCTAGATGGCTGGATACTTGGGGTTCTATGCAGAGAGTAATAAGGAGGAAAAGGATGTGCTGTAAATTTTATCAGAGGCAAATTGGAGATATCAATTTATATAATAATATTGGTCATCTCCAGGTGTTGCAAAATTAACTATCCTTGATTAATAAACATGGGAGGGATTCCCTGGTGGTGCAGTGGTTGAAAAAAAAAAAAACTACTACTACTACTACTAATAATAATAATAATAAACATGGGAAAATAGTTCCTTCTAGTCAATAAATGTAGGTGATCTGTAGAAGGTGTTTTATACTGTATGGTCTTTGGAATCAGATCTGGGTGTGGATACTGGGCCTGCCATTCAAGGCTCTGTATCCTTTGGTTTAACCTAACTGACCCTGAAGTGGTCCTCACGTAGGGGAAGCTCTTAGTGTTTTGTAGCTATTATAAAATAAAAGATTTCAAACTGTCAAGTCCTTGGCGTGGGTGCTAAATTAGTGAGCTTTAAAAAATAAAAATAAGATGTATAGCTAATTCACTTTCTTATACAGCAGGAACTAACAATTGTAATGCAATTATACTCCAATAAAGATGTTAAAAAAAAAAGAAAAGGAGAAAAAGAAAATGGACTTTGAAAAAAGAAAAATAAGTATGTTGTTCAATTTGTATAATACTAAGAACTACAGATATATATGCTGTTAAACCAGGCTCTGGACCTATGAGTGTGTATCACTCCATAGGTATACTTTTCATTTTTAATTGTACATACAGTAAAGGATGTATTTGAGTTTGATGATTTCTTTTTTTTTTTAACAAACAGAACCATCATCTGCAGCAAAAAACAAAACATTACCAGCCCCTAGAACTCCTCTTTGTGCCTCCATCTGACACTATGCTTGACCGAAGTTCAATCATTATCCTGACTCCTAGCAGCTTAAATTAGTTCTGTCAGTTTTCGTACTTTATGTGAATGGAAAAATACAACACACACTCTTTCAGACAATGTCATGTTTGTGAGATTCACTCATATTGCTGTGAATAGTAGTAGATCATTTATTCTCAATGTAGTGTAATATTTCATTGCTTGAATGATCATAATTTAGTTATCCATTCCATAGTTGTTGAATTTGGGTGTTGTTCAGGTTTGGGCTATTATGAAGAGCAGTTATTCTAATACATGTCTTTTACTAAGCACGTTTACATGTTTCTGTGGTGGGTACTCTTAGGAGTACTATTGCTACTTCCACCATTGGGCATGTAGATGTTCAGTGTTAGCAACAGTCAGACAGTTTGCAAATGTAACTGTGCCAATTTGTACTTCTAGCAGCTGTATATGAAAGTTCTGATTCCTCTACATTCTAGCCAAAACTTGGAGGGTTTTTTTCTATTTTTATTTTATCTATTGTGGTAGATTAGTAGTGGCATCTCATTGTGGTTTTAATTTTATTTTCTGATGACTAATGAAGTTTAAGTATTTAGTTTTTCTCAATTGGGATGTATTTTAGGCTTATCAGGTACTTCTAAGCAAAAAAAGTTAGCAAATATGGAAAACTATCTTAAAAATAAACTCGAGAATATTATACATTTTTGCCAGGTGAAATGCAAGGATTAAAGACAATTTGAAATGTTTGACATGGTCACATAATCTTGGTGTTGTTTTCCAAATACAATCAAACATAAAAACAACCACAGCAGAACTGTTAAATACCAGGCACTACTCGGGGAGTTACAGGTAAAATAATTGAGTAACACACGTCTTTTGGCGTCTGGCAACTCAGAGTAGAGTTGAGAGGTAATCAAGTGTTGAAAAACAAAGTTCAACAGAGTAAAGTTTAAAGAGCTTATTGGCTTTATTCAGTGACTCATAAATCAGGTCTCATCCAACCTAGCAGAAACAAAGGAGTTCCAGGAACTGTAGAAAATGAAAGACCTTATAGGCAGAAAGGAGTGGGAACAAGGAAGTATTAAAATAGTGGATCCAAACAGTAGATTGGTCCTGGCAAGGTCAATTTCCTTTAGGGGATGGCAGGGGTCTATCAGGCAGACCACCTCACTAGTGCTGATCAGATGATTCCTGATTGACTGGTTTAAGACTGTATTTCTGGAAGAATGGAAACTGAAATTAAATCTTGGTTTAGTGACATGGGGCTTAGCATAAGTGATTCCATTTTGAGCCTGTTGTCTTGGTTTTTAACAGAAGTAAAATTCAGTTACCAAGTGTCTTAGTCAGTTGGGGCTGCTGTAACAAATTAACATAGAATGGGTGGTTAAACAACAAACATTTATTTCCTATAGGTCTGGAGGCTGGGAAGTTCAAGATCAAGGTGCTGGCAAATCCAGTCTGGTGAGAGCCCCCTTCTGAGTTTGCAGATGGCTGTCTTCTCTTTGTACCCTTTCACAGCAGAGAATGGAGAGGGAGGAAGCACAATCTCTAATGTCTCTTCTTATAAGCGTACAAATCCCATCGTGAGGGCTTCATGCTCATGACATGAGTACCTCCCAGAGACCCCATCTCCAAATATCATCATATTAGAGATTAGGTTTCAGCCTATGAATTTGGAAGGGGGCACGAACATTCAGTCCATAGCACCAAGCAATGTAAATGCTAAAATAGAAGTATTTACAGAGTTCTCTAAAAGCACACAGAAGGAAGCCTTTAATTCTATGTGACACAAATATAGAGTATGCATGTGCGTGGGCAGAGGAGCTGGAATGACACCAAGGAAGTGATAAAAAGTCATGCTGAAACTGAAACAAGAGTAGAATTTACTAGGCAGAAAGTTGGATAGAAACTTTTTCCAAGAAGACCAAACAGCACATACAACAAGAGCAGGTAATGACACAGAAATTTCTCCTGGGAAGGAGTAATCAGTTTGACTTCATAGAGTGTCCATGTGGGAATGGTGGGAAATAAAGCTATGGAAATAGACAGCATCAAACACATGAAAACCCACCATGCCTGTCAGGAGGATTTTGAAGTTCTATAGTAGATACACAGGACCACACAGGAAGTTTATACAGTGGCCTTTGCAATAAGAAAATCTATTATTCAAAACCCACAGCTGTATTATCAGGCTGTTGTTTACATCACAAAAAAGAAAACAATCCTTTTAAAATAGATCTGTCACAGGTTCCATTAAAAAGTAAACCTCTTAATGCCCTTAAGGTGAGAATTTTTCATGTAACTTATCAGAATAATATCATTGCTTTTGGAATATGTGTCTGCAGTTGGAATTCTGTTTTACTTTTCCTTCATAAATCATACCAGAATGCAATTTCTATAACATCCAGATTTGTTTCCTGAAAAGTGGATTAAGAATTTAGATACCTGCAAACTGATGGAAGTACTGAATCCTTCTATGCCTAAACAATTTCCCCAGTTTTTGCATAGTTGTTTTACCTATCCTCACTTCATTAATATAATTTAAACAATCTTATATTCATGGAATTTTTCCAAAGTACCTAAATTAATTCTACAAAGAAGCAGCATCTCTCCCTTCATTTATTTCTCAGATTAGGTAATATTTAATTCAATCACAGCATTGCAGTAACAAGTGCAACTGGTATTAATTGGATTTGGGAACAAAACTTACAGGCTTTTTGTAAGACAGAGTCCAACTGGTGGGACCCAATTAACAGTGGGAAATGATAGAACATTTATCCAACAAGTTGATTAGTCAATCCAACAAGAAACTCACTTAAGAAAACTTTAACTATGCTACTTTTTCTTGGTTTATCTACTATACACTTTAGCTGTAGTCCCTCCCCAATAAAAGATCATGGTCTCATTTACAGTGTAAGTCATAGCCTCTCTCTTCCAACTTTTGATAGTTATTTTTGCTTGCTCTTTTAAAATTGTTGGTTGGTTATCCTGGAACCTCTATCTAGGCATTACTGTACCTGAATAAAAAACAGATGAGAAACTTTACCTTTATGACCAATTAATATTTCCAAGTCTTAATGTGATTTCAATCTGTTGACAATATTCCTTTCCATAATTGATATATTTGAAGAAAATAGCCTCCATTATGTAAAAAGTGATCTGATTTGCTTTAATTTTCATTTTCTACTTTTCTTCTCAAAGTGCTTCTCATCTACTATTTGTGAAAGATAAACTACATTTCTTCTTAAAGTTATTCATCATGTATCACAGAATAATTAAAACTAGTATACTTTTCTTTTTCACTCAACTGATATTTATTAACACTTATAGTGGAATATGCAGAAATTATTAAGATAAAGTGAGACTTTTAAAATTAAAGTCAGAGCCAATTTGGGTACAATGCAGCAATGCCATAAGTACAAAGAAAAAAATCAAGTTGTATGGAGTCAGAAGAAAATGCAATGAATTTTTTTCTGAGCAATAAAGTTAAGAAAGTGAGACTTCACAGAAGAATTGATTATTATATCGTTTGCCAAATGAGCTAAGGAGAATGGAGGTAGGTTCTCCAAGGCAGGAAAAGCGGCAAGACCAAAGTCAAGTTAACACGTGATTACATGGCAATTGTATTGAGCCCAGCCTGGGGTGTTCTAAGGGAGCTAGAAAACTCTAGCAGAATGTTGGGGAATGTGGTTATAAAAAGGCATTATTTGCACCTCTAAGAAATTAATGCTTTCTTTTGTAGGCAGAGAAATTCTTAAAGATTTTAAACACTTGAATTCCATGTAAAAAAAAAAATGACAAAGGAATTAAATCAAGGTCCAGAAAAGCGAGAAATAAGCCCGAATCAAATTAGGCAATGAAGAGAGCAGTTGTAAAAGTAATTAGCAGCAATCTGGGCAATAAAAAATTGAATAAATTGAATAAGATGCCCAAGTCATGAGAAAGGCAAATACAATTCCAGAAGAAGCATATTGAACCTGGGACCATGTTCCTTTTAGCAAAAGGAAATTAACCAGAAGAAAGTGAACAGTGTGCTTAACTGTGCCTCCCACTGATTCACCTTGAAAGTTGTGTAATTCCTGGGTCCTGTTTCCTTATCAATTAGCTATTGTCTCATCGTCCCAATATTTTATGCAGCAAACTCAGAGATGGTAAAATTATGCCCCTTAATTATTTGAGTAAATCACTTTACAATCACCTGGATTGTTTAAAATTAAATAATGAGATGATGAAATTAATCAGATCCTTATATTAAAATTTTTCTTGGTACATTTAGGGGTGACCTAGGTGTTTGTCATAAGGGGTTTGCAATTTTAAGATAATCCAGCATATTAGATCACCTGGCAGATTAAATTTATGATTTCAACTAGAAATGAATAATTGCTGTTAGGATTATGATTTTCATTTAAAGATGTTATACAATGTAATTGTTTAAAAATAATAATAGAATGCTCAAAAGAGCCTAATTTACTGAGTGAGTGCATAGATTTCGAAGAGCTGCTTCAGAACTTAGAGGGATTTTGCTTTAAGTAGGTAAGTTTGTCCTGACATGCATTAAGAAGTACTTAATTAAATTAAAAACATTTAATTGAGGACTGATTGTAGTTTAAAATGTTTAAGGGTATTTAATTAAATGAGGCTAATCATTATGAATATTTACTATGATAAACTTCAGTTAATTGAATATTTGTAAATTAACAAGTGCAGGGATTGAATTTTTCACAAAAAAGCTTTATTGAATTAAAAAAATAAGCTTTCTAAGTTGAACTTGACACTTTAAAAATAATGTGGCTTTTAAATTTGCAATGTTAATTAATGGAATATTATTTAGAACCAAAATAATTATAAGACACTATTTCCACATAATAGGCGTCCCTCAAACTTAAAATAACTCACATTATCATTTTTCAATGAAGATGGAGAGAGAGTAGAAGTCTCAGAACAGGGTTCAGGAGAAATATTTTATCTCATTCAATTTAATTTAAAAGAGTGGAGGCTACATAAACATGTTTGAAGGAAAAGGGAAAGACAAAGATGACTGAGAAAAGAATATTGAACACACACACAGCATGGAGCTTGTTTTTTTTTTTTTTCTGTATGATAAAAATATAAAATAAAAAATTTGAACCAAAAGTCATTGTGTCAACTTTTGAGGAAGCATTGACCTATCTCTAAAAGGAGGTGGCAACTTAAACTACAAGTGCGAATTCTGATTATTGTACTTTTAATAGCTATTGCTTGCTATTTGGATGCTGAAATAGTTGTGATGCTCTGAGATGATGAAGTACCACAGGTTGATCATTCTTAGAGTCACTTCTTATATTCTTATATATTCTAGATGTATAGAAGCACTCAGACAAATGATTTAACATTTCTAGACCAAGAATATAACTTCTAATAAAAATAAAAGGGAATTTCTAAGATCATCTTAATTCTTGATATCTATTATACAGACTAAGCACAAGCCATAGCAAAATTTACTTTATTGATTTTTGTCTATATAAAGGTATATTTTCCCCCTACATGACATAGCTGCTAAAAATAAAAATGTTAAATTATGATGGACTACATAATCTAGTATCATCTCATCACATGGTGAGGTCATATCTAAAATTATTTTTTTTTAATTTTCTACACTCCCTCTTTATTGACCCTTTCCCCTCCTTAATCAGATGAAACCACACTATCTAAAAGGAAATTAGGATTATTAAAAAATAGAACAAAGAGAAAGACTCAATTGTTTTTGACGTCCAATCTTGGCTGCTAAGCTTCCAAATAGGACCTGACAAGACTAAGTATGGAAGATACAGAGAAGGAGAAGCTGATGAACCTGCTCTTATCCTTTTCCCCAACCCCAGTCAATGAGTTACCTGGGCTGATGAAAGGTCATGCCTGATACTGGTACTTTAGCATGGGCTAGAATTGTTTGGACGACTTGCTAAAACACAAATAGCTTGGGCCCTATCCTTAGGGTTTCTGAGGTAAATCTCAGGTAAGGCTCAAGGATTTGCATGTCTATGCAAATCAAAACTACAATGAGGTACCATCTCACACCAGTCAGGATGGCCATCATTTAAAAGTCTACAAATAACAAGTGCTGGAGAAGGTGTGGAGAAAAGGGAACATTCCTACAGTGTTGGTGGGAATGTAAATTGGTGCAGCCATTGTGGAAAGCAATATGGAGGTTCCTCAAAAAACTAAAAATGAAACTACCATATGATCCAGCATTCCACTCCTAAGCATATATCAGGACAAAACTATAATTTAAAAAGATGCATGCACCCCTATATTCATAGCAGCACTATTCACAATAGCCAAGTCATGGAAACAACCTAAATGTTCATAGACAGATGAATGGATAAAGAAGATGGGGTACGTATATACAAAGGAATACTACTTAACCATAAAAAAGAACAAAATAATGCCATTTGAAGCAACAAGCATGCAACTAGAGATTATCATACTGAGTGAAGTAAGTCAGAAACAGATATATACCATATGATATTGCTTATATGTGGAATCTAAAATATGACACAAATGAAAATTTCTGTGAAACAGAAACAGAATCACAGACATAGAGAACAGACTGGTGGTTGCCGAGGGGAAGGGAGTTCGGGGAGGGATGGAGTGGGAGATTGGGGTTAGCAGATGTAAGGTTTTATATATAGAATGGGTAAGCAACAAGGTCCTACCATATAGCACATAGAACTATAATATATTCAATATCCTATGATAAACCATAATGGAAAAGAATATTAAATATATATATATATATATATATATATATATATATATATATATACATATATATATATACACACATATATATATTTAACTGAATCACTTTTCTGTACAGCAGTAATTAACATAACATTGTAAATCAACTGTACTTCAATTTGAAAAAAAGAATTTGCATTCCTAATTCCCAGCCAGAGGCTAGTGCTGCTGATCTGTGGAAGCAGCGACCAAGGAGATGGGGGAATGACCCAAAGACAACAAGAGGGTTTGGTAAATCAACTTCTAGATGAAGCCTTTCTTCTGGCTAGCTCTGGAAAGCCAGAAATGCAGCCAATGCTTACAGATAATCCCACAGCCAATCAAATGAGAATTGACTTCAGCCAGCCAGTGAAGACAGGTCCCTGGGGGTTAGGGTCAATCAAGAGTTGCCAGCTGCTACCCTATGATTCTTTTGTCAAAAGTACTTCACCCTGTTCTGAAATTTTGCTGAATCCCATGCAAACAGCCTCCTGAAGCCCACTGTTTTTAAGAGCCCAGGTATTTGTAAGTACCTGAAAGCAGAGGATGGGGCTCTTAGTGAAAAGAAGAGCTGAATCTGTACTTATGTGGAAAAGAAAGTCTTAGCACCACCCTTGGATAGGTCCAGATGTGGCAAATCCTCTCCCATTATACTCCCAGATGCCTTCAATGTGTTAGTTACTATGACTCTATGTCTTACTTATAAATTCTCCGATTTTCCTCTTTTCCTTATACATGTTCTTCCTTACAATTTCTCCTGGTGCTTTTATGAGAACCACTCCCCTCTAACATTAGCCAGAACTACCCAAATGTCCTGTGAGTAAAGGGTATTTAGCAGTGATTACTTCTAAAAACCATTACCATTGTTTCCCACAAACACATATCTAAATTTCTCTGTATCCTACTGTACCTTCTTCGATTATTGTGTTAACACAGAGAGGATACCCCTATACATTATTCAAGTCTAAGGTATCCAAAATAGTCTTTTGATTTTTATCCAAACATCTTCACCAGTCTCAATCTCCAGGGAAGAGAGAATCAGCGCACTGCTGCTCCACAGATGTGAAAGAACAAGTCATGCCAGGGAAGTCTCCATGCTGGTCCATATGGAGCTAAATGTAAACACAAAATCTATGTTTTATAACATCTCCTTCCAATCACATGACAACTTAGGTCTGACTATAACATGTGGACATAAGGAATTGAACAAATCCTGATGGCCTATTTGGCAGTCGTCATCCTGGATAAAGACTGGGAGGGAAATCAGGCCATGAAGACACTGTATTCTATAAGAGCTAAGCCTACCCATTAACCAAGGCCCATGCCTTGCCATGCAACCTTCATTCAGAGACAGAACCTGGTCCTGCAGGGAATCTGGAATATCTTGATTTGTAAATGCATTCACACCTCTGCACTGGGTAGGTTATCATCAGTATGACTGAGGGTTAAACCATGTTGGAGATGGGATAAATCCTAAGATTTATGGTCCTCAAACAGCCTTTTGGGGCCACTGACTGACTGCTATCACTGTATTATCTGATCAGACCATACAACTAACAATGAGTCAAGTAAATGAGGCAACATATAATTTTTGAAGTAGCTTTCTTTTATGAAAGTGTAAGAAATGTTGTGAGGACAAAGAAAACCTTCTACATAGTAAAGGTCAACGATCTCCCTGTAAATAATTTTTGTCTGTATAGGGGTGTGTTTTATAGAAAAGGACTCTTCGAGCTAGTATTGCCACATAACAGACCACTCAGTATAAAAGAAGAACCATATCATTATGCCCATGGATTCTGTGAGTCAGGAATTTGCACTGTGGTATTATGTTTCTGCTCTGTGATGTCTGGGACCTCAACTGGGAATCTTCAAATGCTGGGAGTGACTTGTTGGCTGGAGGCTTAATAATCAGAAGGCTTACTTATTCCCTTGTGTGGTGGCTGAAAACTGTGGTGAGCTCTCAGCTGGGGTTATCAGCCTGTGCACTTAAACTCTTCATGTGGTTGCTTGGGCTTTCTCAGAACATGGTGGTTTTGTTCCAAGAATATTTGTCCAAAAAGCACCAGGCAGAAGTCATGTTGCTCCTCATGAACTAGCATTGGAAGTCATGTGGCTTCCCTTTGGCCTGTGTCACAAGCCACCCACATTCAAGTAGAGAGATCACAGAATCCCACCTCTCAGTGGGAGGAGTGTCAAAGTCACACTGTAAGAGTGTGTGAAATGGAAACATTGTTTTTTGTTTTTGTTTTTTTTTCTGATCTTTGGAAAATATGATCTATTATGAGGGTCATTTCACTTCTTCAAATCAGAATTTTTGTCATTTGTTTGATTTACTTCTCTTGTCTCCGAAGACTGGGACTTATGTCTTATTGTAGCAGGCCACCTTCCACTCTGCAGATAGGACCCTTACTTTTAGGTTAAATTGCTTTGAAGGACACATTTAAGAATCCACGAAATACATATGGGTTGTTGGAGGATGGATCTTAATAGAGGAAGATAAAAGCCTGTTTTGAGTAGAAACAAAGGAGAAGTTAACTCACTTTTATGGCTCAAAAATGGAAAACCTCCAGGGTTTCTCTGGACCTATGACCCATCCTCTTTATATTAGGTTAACTGGAAAAGCATAGTTAAGATGAAGAGGTCATGTTGGAAATTGCTTTGACTGACTGTGGCTAATGGTTGAGGGAAGAATATTTTATGATCAAACAAGCTACAAAACTAGAAATGGGTCTACTCGTGTGCAAGTCATTATCTGGTACATCTGTATTTCTCATAGAAACTGGACAAATTGTCCATAAGAGGTTGCCTACTGCCTCTGGGTGAATCCACGGCTTTCCCCTGTTTGAAAAGCAGTCCTCAAATCTCCAAAGTTCTAAAGACTTTGAACCTGGGGTTCCTGGGTACAAGCTTTAGACTCATTTGCATCTCTTTGTCTCTCCCCCAACTCTACTGATGATTCTAAGTCTCCTCACCTTTCTGTGAACTTTATTAAAATGAAAGTTCAGGAGTGAGCTGGGCCCCTTTCCTGAGTAGCCCTCTCCTCTTTCAGCAGCCTTGGAGATGAGACAATGGGTTAATTGAGGTAGTTACCTGCATTTGGGCCTTGCTCAAACCTATCTCTCTGTTGTTTTTGGACTGTAATCTCAGTAAACTACCTCCAAATATTTTTTCAGAAAATTTTGCCAATATTGCAATTTTCCACCAAGGCTTTTGAGGAAAAAGAAACCCTCAGCAGATTGCTCATAAAAAAGCAAAGCTAATGCACCAGGCCTTTTATATATTATATTTTATGATATATTTATAACATGTTTTATATATATATATATATATATATATATATATATTACTTATAAATATATATATCGTATTAATAAATTTACTTTTTATTTTATTCCATTGAGATACACCCTTTAACATCAAATGTGTATCTTGTGGAATCTTAATTTTGTGCTCCCAAGCAGTTTAACCTTAAGAAGTAAGGGTACTATCTTCACAGTGGGAAATATCATGCTACCATAAGGCAGTCCCGATTTTTATATGTCTATATATGTATACCTATATGCCATGAGGTGAGGTGAACAATACCCTGCTCTATGATGGGATTAAAGTCGTTTCAAGAAGAGGCTCTTCAATGAGGAAAACCAACTTCTTCCTTGCCCTGCAAAACAACTATTTCAGGAGAATATTGACATTAGACCTAATATCTTTGTTTTTTTGTTGTTGTTGTTTTATTTTGTTTTTTTCACCTTTAATGAACTGTGAACATTTGGATTGGGGTACTCAGGACATAAAGGCTTCTACTGTCTAGAGCAGACGTCATCAAACTTAGTTGCATCAGAATCACTCCAGAGTTAAATAAAGTGAATATTTTTTTTCTGGTGACCCCACTTTCAGAACTACTGCTCTTTAGCTTTCCTACTTAAAGTGTGGTCTGTGTACCAGCTGTACTGGTAATCACATGGGAATTTTTTGAAACACAACATCTCAGGCTGCAACTTAGAAATAGAGAATAAGGATCTGCACTTTAACAAGATCCCTAGGTGATAGGTATGCACATTTAAGATTGAGAAGCACAAGCACTTTTCTAGAATAGTTTGTAGCCATTTCCTGAGGTTGCTATTTATAAGTATAATACATGCCCTTCATCATACTTAATGTTACAAGTAATTTCCAGGCAATTTCAAACTGCCCCCCTCTTAAAAAGGCAAACAAAGTATATCCTACAGCTAGGGATTTGGTAACTTTATTAGAAAGATAACTACTCTAATTTATAAAATTAATTGTTTTAATATTATAACAAATAACATAATATATTCAACAATCATTTCAAATACCATGATCAAAACTTTTAAGAGGTAACACTGATTCATAAATTTTACTCAGAATAAGAATTTACAAACAATAAGTGATCAATAAGTAAACCCCAGGAATGTCTGGACAAAAGAGTATGAATTCTAGCTAGACCATATCATTCAAATCATATAGAAAATTAGCATCATTATCACCACTATGCTCTTAGATGAAATGTCTAACAGAGTCTCATGGCTAACTAAGTTGGGTCTGCCAGAAACAAAAATCAAGATTTAATTTACTGACATAATTTGGAATCTACAGTTAAAATCTAAGAACCTTTTAATTCAAAACTTCTTTGCCTAAATATGTTGCTGTTTTTTAAAGAGAACTTCAGTGTAAATTCAATGTAGCTGACACTTTGAACAATTTATGTATTTATATGTCAGTTGACAGAGTAAAATGTATAATTCTAAAATTTTTACTTTAGGAGTTAAAAGGGAGCATTATTCCCTTGCATTGTTTACCATATTTAAAAAAAAATTATTTAGAAGACTTCTGATTCCATATGACTTCTGAGCCCTCCTGTATAATATTCCTTCGTTCCCAAATGCTACAATATTATGGAAAAAAGCATAAATTAAAGGCCTGAGAAATAGAGACCCTGAAATATTTAAGACACTGAAAATAATTGTAATATATAATGCAGTTAAAACTAGATTAAAAGCAAAATCCCATAGGACTAAAAAATCTACAATTCAATAATTTAAAAATTGAGTTTCCCAGAAAAGGCTTATAGAGGGGGTTCAAGAATAGATCTAAGATACCAGGGACTAGGAGCAGAAGAGAAAGTGCTATGGGACAATTGGTCCACTGTCCCCATTTTGCCGCTGAATGTGTTTTTCTCTAAGACAATAAAGATAATGGGTCCTCTAACTCAACTTTCTCTGTACTGAGGTTTCTCAACATTTATGTACATGTGACTCATCTGAGAATCTTGTTGAAAGACAAATTCTGATTGACTAAGTATGGAATGATGCCAGAGATGCAGAATTTCTAACAATCTCCCAGGTAATGCCAATGTTTCTGGGCCCTGGACTGCTCTTCGAATACAAAGGTCTATGTCAGCAATAACCAGCTGGAAAATTTAATGGAAAAAAATTCCACTCACAACAACAAAATCCCAGGGTATCTAGAATAAGCCTAAGAAAGATTTTACAAAATCAAAATAAATAAACATTTAAAACTCTTATTTAAACATTATAAAAGAAAATTTGAATAAATGGAGAGCAAAACTACACTGATGCATGGGTCAAGGAAAAATGGTACTTTTGTTGTTAAGGCCTTTTATACCTCACACTAAATGGCTTAAATTACCTATTTGGGTTGAAAAATGTTCTAACTTAATATACACTATTAAAACAAAACAAAGAAATAGAAAATCCTTAGGTGAAATTGTCATCAGGGAATATATAAGTAATAATTTATACCATAATTTTTAATTAGAATATAATGTTGATTATTTGACAGAATTGTGTCCTGCAAAACTCAACAATATTTACCAAAGATGTAGGTTTCTTGCTTTCTGTTTTTATTGAGATATAACTGACATACCACATTATATTAAGATTTAGCTTTCTTGATGTTAATTATTCTCAATCAATGGATATTTCAAGAACACAGACCTAGAGCTCAGTAGTATGGAGAAACATGTCAACTGTGGTTCTAAGGATACATATTTGTGAAAGGAGTCTCATTCCTCTACTTAGAAACCTGTCCACATATTGCATCTACAAGTCCAAAAAGCAGAAGTTTTTAAACCTTTCAAACAGTAATGCAGAATCCATGACTTTTTAAGTTTATTCATGACTAAAGGCTTTCCACTGACAATCTTTTTTGTTTCCATAGAAATGCCAGGAATATATCTTTCAAAGCAGACTACCAGCTTCTGCTAATTATTTTATGGCATCTGGATGATAAAATAAAAATAAAGCACCTTGGGTTTAATGTCAACTGTCACACAACTGTTCTCTTCATGTTCCAATGACAATGACAGGCACAATTTTTGCCATCAGATAATACATAACTCTTGTCACAAAAGATGTATGAATTCCTAATGGGAACCTGAGAACAAAGACATGAGGTATTGTGTAATAATAATATGTGGATGAGACACCTTAAAGGACAAATCATTGAGCAAAATTATTTTTAGGATATCTAGAGTTAGGTTATATTTTACATATCATCCATAGGTATTGTACCTTTCACTAAAACTTATTATGATAGTGGTGCTAAGCACAAAGATATATGAACCACTTTTCTCCAATATTTGGATCATAACATATCCAAAGTAGCAGATCATCCATGTGGGGAAGTAGGTACAACAGGAAAATTATTTTCTCTTTGGTTTGATGACTACATATGAAAATGCTAAAATGACTTTTTCATTTGTGGGTAATTAAGAAAAAGTTTATAGGACAGCTGGTCTAAGTTGGAAAGTCACAAAATTCATGAGTATATTTGTAAAATGTGCACTTTGGGACAACATTTTGTGGTAATGAAGACTGCCCAAAATGTGGCTCCATGCAAACCTAAAAAACAATGAAGTTTAGAAATCTGCTCCCATAACTGTTCAGGACAAGGGATTGGAAAGAACAAAACCAAGGCCAGAGAACAACTTTTATTTTTCTAGGACTCCACAAGTAGCCTTCTTTTCATGTAAGTGAGCTATCTAAGAGCTAACATACATTTGCTTTTTCATTTACCTTTTACGTTCATATTAGTTGACTATCAGCTTTCTGTTATTTTATCTCATTGTTATTAATCTGACTTGTAGGGGGAAAAAAGATCTTTCAAAATATCATCTGCTAAGTACTCACACTTTCTGATTTCAAAACTTACTACAAAGCTACAGTAATGAAAATTATGTGGTAGTGGCATGAAGATACATATACAGATCAATGGAATAGAATTGAGAGCTCAGAAATAAGCCCTAATATTTATGGTCAACTGATTTTTGACAAGGGTGTCAAAACAAATCAGAAAAAATAGTCTTTTCAACAAGTGGTTTGCCTGCATAACTCTATATACTGAAAACCATTGAATTGTACACTCTAAGTAGGTGAATTTTATATGTAAGCATATGTCAATAGAGCTGTTTATTTATTTTTTTTAATCCATCTGCTACACACCCATTTTAACAAGAGAATGCTATATTTGGGGTCAGGTATCTTATACAAATTGTCAATTAATTTGGAAATAACATGTCAGAACTAGGTAGGGAACAATATAAAGGGAACTGAATAACAGATTTGAGTTGTATATTTGACAAAACAGGCACACAACACACACCTTCATAGATTAAGATTTGCTCATATATCACCTAAAAGGCTCACCATACCAGCTAGAAGTCAGGCCAGAGAACGCAGTTACAAGAAAAATAGACAAGAAAGAGTCAGTGGATTTGTAGCACGATGCTCCTTACCTAAGGGAGAAAAAAATCAAAATAAATCCTTGAAATTGCATGTTATGCTGTTGTTGTGTCAGTGGTAATGTTTATAGATGATCAACAGCCATAGGCAAACTACAGCAGCAATAGTGAAAACTAATGGGTCTCCAAATTTAAAAAATCAATTATCTCTAATGGATACTGGCATTTCTGAACAGAAATAATGCTTAGACTATGAGATTTCACCACCTGAGTTATAGATTATTTCCTTAGATTTCTGTTTGATACTTTCTGAAGAACTAACTCAGAGAAAATAATTCTATCAACACTACTAACATTTACACCAGTTAATCCATATTCATGTTTTAGTTATTCCCATGAGGAGGGTTATTAGGAGAGGAAGTCATGGGTAGCTACAGAACCAGCCAACTCCTCAGAGGGCATTTCCATTGTAACTTGTTCCCTATGCACTTGAAATTAATTTTGGGGAAAATGAACAGTGAACAAACCAATTAGTCCATTGGAACATCATTAAGATTTACCTCCTTCTATAAGTCAGATGCTTTAGGGAGCCACCACCACTTTCTTCTTCACTTCATCAAACTATATAAAGGAATACACAAGAGAGTTCTCTCAGAGACCCTAGGGTTAAAGCCCACTGGTTTCACCATGAATATGATTGCTGTAAACCTACTGAGACATTGTCAGTCTTTAAGGAACATACTTAATTCTTTCTGGAGATTTTGCCCAACTTTATTATTCTAGGTTATTTACTAGAAATACTCTGGTTTTGTTCTTTGAACAAGTTGGTAAATCTCAGAAAACATCATGGGACTCGGGTTCACAAATTTGTTTAACACTTTGGTTACACAACTCTATGTCAAAGGGACATTGCTTCATCTTTGGGATTGTTCTTCTCTCTGTTGCCTCAGGGATTTAATCTGCCTGTAACACCCATCAAAGAACTTCAGTGTTCTGAAATTGTTGGGGACAAAGGAACTTAGATTTGGAAAGAACAATTCACTTAGATTCAATTTAATTAAATAAATATTATTTTGTACTCCTTGTATGCCAGAAAAATCATCTAGATTCTTGGGATCTACAAGTGATCAATTAGACATGACCCTTCATGAATTTAAAATGCACATCAACTTAACTATTATCTTTTTCAAGATTTTCATTATTTAGACAGAAAATTGGAATTCAGAGAGATTAATGACTATCTTTTTAAATATTCTCTATCATCAAGTGCTTTTACTAGGTATCATTAGAAAATAATTGTCCCAAGTAGGAAAGCATAGCAGAAA
Organism: Mesoplodon mirus; assembly: GCF_964341445.2. NCBI lineage: Eukaryota > Metazoa > Chordata > Mammalia > Artiodactyla > Ziphiidae > Mesoplodon > Mesoplodon mirus. The sequence continues at coordinate 72,829,845 of NC_138991.1, forward strand.
TCAAAACCAGCCAGTCAGAGATCAGATATTTTGCATGATAAAACATGAAACCAGAATCTATTCCCAGCCCTACTACTGACTATTTTGCTTAGCTATTATAGCTTCACTTTCTCTTCTAGAAAACTAGTATAATAAAGCTTGATCTCTCTATATTCTTTACAATATCCTTGAAGGATAATTATCATGACCTATGGTTTAGCAAAGTTTTTGACTTCTTGGATCAAAGATGACATGTATTTTAAAGAAGAAATATTAACTGTTATTTCACCATGTTTAGTGAGCACAGGATTGCATTATTTTCAATCAAAAATGATTTAGCATATAGGATATAGTTTACAATGTCCCTTTCTCTCCAAAGAGTAAAGAAGCAATTATTTGAATGTTATTGAAAGATTTTTCTGGAAGATAAAATTTTAAAATGTGTGCAAATGTTCAGTATTTTTACATTTAAGAATGATATATTATAATTAATTCTTGCAGTTTACTTTCTAAAAATATAAAGACTTGGGATTTTGTTTAAATAAACAAAGGAAAATATGGTAGGGGAAAGACAGAAAAGGCAGTACAAACCACATGTGTGGACAATCATAAACATTTAGATGTGACTTGACTGTGCTAATGTCTGATAATAAAATTCTCTAGCCTCCATATACAGATGCAGGTATCTTTGTTGTCCTGACATACAGTCCATGTGGTTCTAGACCTAAGGTAACTAGGAAAGGCCTAATGATATCTGGTTCCTCGACCAAGTGTTTCTGACTAAAGTGTCCTTTGATCCAGAAGGAAGACAGCCATGCACAATATTTTGTAAAATTATTGTTCTGTCAGTGGTTGATTTTTACTATGCCTGAGGTCATCAGTTAGGCTGTGGGCCTTGAGTGTGTCCTCTATTCTTCACTCATACTTGGTGATAACAGAATAGGAAGCAAGTGTCTGCCTTTCATTCTGGGCTAGATCAATTCTGTCTTTTGCCAAATGTCTTCATCATCCTCCAAGGAGTGTGAAGGGCTATTCTTCCTTATTATTAGTAGTAATACTTTTCTGCTTTTGGGTGACATAGTAAACATCCTTTAATTTTTACTACAAACCAGTGAGGCAGTTAAGACAATTAATTGACCCCACTCTTTATGGATGTGGAAATAAAATTCAGAGAGATTACTTGACAATTTTGAGATCACTCCATCAGTTAGCAGTGATAAAACACACAACTCTCTGCACCTATTGTAATATTAGCTCCTCTCAACCAGCAGTTCTCAGTGTGTGGTTCCCAGACCAGCATCACATGGGAGCTTGCTAGATTTCCCCCATAGATGCCTACATCCTAGTTCCATGAACCTGTGGATGTTACCACACATGGCCAAAGGGATTTTGCAGATGGGATTAAGTTAAGGTTCTTGAGCTGGGAATATATCCTGGTATATCTGGGTTGTCCTAATGTAATCATAAGGGTTCGAGGGAGGCAGAAAGGTCAAGTGCAAGGATATATGACAAGAGCAGCAAAGGTCAGAGTGCCCTCTAGAAGGTGGAAAAAGCAAGGAAATAGATTCTTCCCAGGAGCCAGGGAGAAACAATATAGACTTGTTGACCTATTGTAGACTTCTCACCTCCATAATGATAAGATAATGCATTTATGTTGCTGTAAGCCACTAAATTTGTGGTAATTTCTTATAGCAGCAGTAGGGAATTAATACATGTGAGGGTAGGACTCAGTATCCTATGCTCTAAAAAGCCTTAGAGGTAATTCTGATGCATGGTAAAGTTTGAGAACCACTGTTTACACCATTTGGTAAAAATTTTAATATGCCAATAAGGATCATAATCCATTAGGAAGAATTTATCAATGGAATTAATACATAGAAAAAAATGTAAAGAGAATTCTACAGGGGCCCAAGGCCAGTGAGGAGAAACCGAGAGCCCATTTAGCAAACAGAGAAAATAGACACCAAACAGAGGAAGAATCCCTGTAGATGTGGAGGCAAACAAGTTATCCATGTCAATGCAATGGTGAGAGGCTTAAGAATGGACTGAGGGAGGGTGACTGTGTACTTAGTTGTGTAACCCTGCAGACTTACTCTGGGTCTTTGTTTCATCATTTGGAAAACAAAAGAAACCAAACTCATGGCCTCTAAGGTGTCCATCAGTCAAATCACTACTCTTTCTTGGAGCCCATCAAAAGAGGTCTGGAGACATAGGTGAAAAAAAAATCTTTATTTTTACTAAATTCTAATTGAAGTACAACATTTCCTTCAATTATGAGTGTAAGTAATAAACCATAGTAGTAATGGCAGAAAGTGTTGCTTTGTCATCAATAGAAACCACAGGTATTTTTCTATTACATTACAGTTGTTGCAGATGTCTGTTAATATCGTTTATACTCATCACTATTTTAAAGTTGTAATAGTGATGAGATGCACTACTGAATCCTTATTATACAAAGTGGAGATGCAGAAACATGTATTATTTTATCACAAATTTGTCTTTTTATATTTACATAACTGTCTTTCAAAAACTTGGTTTTTTAAAAAAATTATATATGTGTATATACTATGTTTAAATATATATATATATATAACATTTAAAATCCTATTTTGAGAAACATTTCATAGGCTCCTTCATACTGTCCAATGGATTAATTGCAATAATTAATTAATTAATTTCAAGAAAACTGATGACAGACCCTTGATATCCTGTGTGACTCAATGTGATGTGATATAAATGACAGTATCCTTGGAGCACATTTATAAATAATGAAACAGAAAAAGAAACTAAAATCTTGTTTAACGTCACATAAATCAGACTAGATGTATAAGCTCAGGGCCTTGGGTCATTTTTCTGTTTTCTCAGACATCCATCTGAGCATCTCTGATACTTTTAGTTGCCAAACGGGTCTGATTTCTGCCTAATCACAGAGCTTTAAAGTCCCACCTTGCTTTTGAATTATACTGATCAATGCATCTCAAAAACTTGAGGAAGACACTCTAAGTGCCTTGCAAACCATGCTATGCCAACTTTCTATTCTTCCTCGGTTGCACTGGCTTCCAAGTCAATTAATGGTTTACACAGGTCCCATAAAGTGACCTCAACTCTCTGCTAAGGACCGAAGAAAAAGGGAAATAGCAAATTCTGACACAGACAATACAACAGTTGAAAAGATGGCTTTGAAATAAGATACAGGCCACTGAAGAGCTTCCCAGAGTGTATTTTGTTTCTACCCTACTATATGGCTTGAAGGGACTTTGAAGTACACATTCGAAACTGCAACTGAATGTGGTGCAACAAGATATTCTATGAAATTAGGATAGATGGATGACTTAGCCTTTTGGATACCCAATGATAGATGAACCATGCATGCTTGGGAATTCAGGGTTAGTTCAAATGTTCCTCCAACACGTTATCTGCTCATCCAGAGCTTATTCAAATGATCTGGATTGCTTCAACATCCAAAATCCAGCTGACACTCATGTGAGGATTTACTTTCCCATGAGATTTCTCTTTCTACTTTCTGCCAGAAATATTCCGCACACTTTCTCAAGGTTATGCAGCTGCCAGGTCCCAAATGGCCTAGAAAGTAAAAACAAACAAAAAAGTAAATAACAATTAATTCAGTGTGAAAGCTAGGTATGGAGAATTAACTTCCTAAGTGAATAATGCAGATTTTTCCACATTGCACTCTGTTAGCATCTGAAAAGGATGCAATAGATGTGGTTACTTTGATGTACTAGTACAGGGAAATATTAAGGCCTTACTCATTCTTGCTGCATTGCCCAAAATCTAGGTTCTACCATGAAATAGCAAACTAGGAGAGTTGGAATGTCAGAATAAAGAGCTACAGAGATGATTAAGGCCTGAGATTTAAATTTAGAAGGAAAGACTCAAAGAACAAGGATTATTTATCATGGAATAAAAAGCTGAGGGCAGCAGAGTAACATGATGTGTAAGAAATAAATGCAATAAAATGAAGATGAAAAATTTTCCTAGATAAGGATAGAGATCAACTGTGGTTCATTTACTCTGAGATCAAAACCAAAGGCAAACATTGTATGATGAAAAAATATCCTAGATAAGGATAGAGATCAACTGTGGTTCATTTACTCTGAGATCAAAACCAAAGGAAAATATCATAAGCTGCTCTGAGAAATAGGCTGATCTTCAACTTGTTCAATTTCAAGGTGAATTACTATGGGAAAGTGTGTAATCACCACTCTGAAAAATCTTGACTGGAATAATATTTTCTATCTAAGATCATTTAATTGTGCTCTATCTTGAATTAAGAGAACAGACAAGAAGATTTTTCAAGGACAATTTCTGTTAATGGATCCCAATATTCTGTGCATTGTCCTGTAATAAGAACAAATGCAATCACCAAGAAGCCTTACTTATAGAAACTGCCATGTTCAAAGAGGTACTATATAGAGAAATCAAGACATTTAACAGTATCCCTTTAGTAATGGCTGGAGACAATTCTACACCAAGAAAGTGGTGTAATGGCCCCCAAATCATTCCTCAGTCTCACCTTCCAACTCCTTGAAATTTTGCACAACTTTTGGTTTTAATATAAAATATGAGTGATATACCCTCCTTTCTGATGTTGAATATAATTTATTGAGAGAATTTAAAGTTAGATACAGCAGAGATATTTAATGTTGAATCATTCCCCAGATATCCGAGAGCTTTCTCATACTTTTTAGTCCACTTATTTTTCCATGAGACCATGTGGCTGATTCTGGCTAATAGACTATAAGAGAAAGAAACATGTCTCAGCATCAGATCAAAATATAGAAGATGAGGAGTAATTTCTTCATGTGTCTCTTCCACTGGGCTGTGCTTCACAAAGGGCGCATGTGCTGAGAAGACAACACTGTGAGAGGGATTGCCAATCGTGTCTTGACTAAGAGTTATATAATTCTTGAGACACTAGTTGAGGTGAAAACATTTCTACTGTACTCTCAATACTACAATACAATACTGTACTCTCAATTTCTACTGTATTCTCACAATAACCACCTTGAAAAGTAATAGCATCATTGTGTTTTGGCTCAGGGCAAGGAGCTGCTTGCTGTTTTATCTATTGATTCATAGCAATTTGAAATCATCTGTCATTCACAGTCCTACATACAGATTACACTTACCACAGAGATTTTTTTTTTAATTATGAACATCATATAATCTATTTAAACATTATAAAAAGGGGGTCCATATGAAAACATACACACACACAAGTAGATTCCTAAACTTATATAGTATTAAGGAAATGGTGATGCTATTTGTACATTTCCAGCCTTTTTTCCATGTACATGTTGTATAAACCCATTTAGACACAGAATCAGTGAGTCTGTGTGCACCAACAGACATTAGTTCAGGATTTCATTATTATAGCAAACATTTGTACAGAGTTTACTATGGAATTAAAGAAATGGATTTTTTTTGGTGGCAATAATGGAAAAATTATTTAAAGTCTTTGAGTCTCACTTTTCTGGAATAAATAATAGGCAATTGTGAAACACTGAGATTTTGGTTTAATAAAATGAACACACATAGAGTTTCATAGAATAAACAAAGTACTCCTCACTACCATCATTTTATCTCTTTAACTTATAATTCCTTGAGGTGGGAATCTTTATCCTCACTTTATATCAGATAAACTAAAACTTTCACAGCAAGAAAAATATGAAATTAGAACTCTTATTAGAATTAGATCTAGATTCTTTATTTATACTATACTATCGTGCACTAAAATGTTTCCCTACTGTGTCATCAGGGTCCTGACAGAAAGCCATGGTGCTTTGTGACCACCTAGAGGGGTGGGATAAGGAGAGTGGGAGGGAGATGCAAGAGGGAGGAGATATGGGGATATATGTATATGTATAGCTGATTCACTCTGTTATAAAGCAGAAACCAATGCACCATTATAAAGCAATTATACTCCAATAACAATGTTAAAAAAAAAAGAAAGAAAGAAAGCTATGGCATTCTCAAATAGAGGTAAGTGAATGAAGCTTAATAAATTAACTATTTGAAGGTACATAAATGTGGTTAAGGGAAACTACAGAGATGAGGAAGTATCCAGGAGCTTGAAATAGCAGAGCAATCCTGAGAACCATGAGACCTGAATGGACTGAGAAAAAAGCAGTCATAGATACCCAGCAAAAGCCTGTAGCTATAAAAAGGACCATCCTACATCACTTGAGGCCTTTGATAAGGGAATGACCACCACCAACCTGTGTTCTCTCCTCCCTCTTGAGGATTTCTTACTTGGGTCTTCCATTGACCAAACCCAACTGATGTCAAAGGGCAAAGGAGCCTAGTTTAAGCTGTTCATTCAAATCAGCCTCTTGGGGTACAAAGTAGGGTGGAGAAGGGGAGGGTCAGTAGATATGGAAAGACAAAAAGAGATTATCCAGCCCATGTGCCATTATTTTCATAGACAGAGAAGCCACTTGGGAAGAAATTTATCATATTGAAAGGCAGCCTTGAAGTGTAATTAAAAATGAAATTGAGTCAGGGATAAACAATTTCCTAGGCAAGGAAGGGGTTTTCATGTATTAGTCAGAGACATAGCTGGGTGTGAAAGAGAATGTTTTTAAAAATGAGCAGGAATATGATTCTGGTGAGGTTAGGGCTATAACTCAAGAAAAACATCTGAAAGAAAGAAAAATGCAGAAGGGGGGAGAGGTAAGAGTTTGGTTGCATGACTTTGAAAACACAGACAGATGGTCGCCTTGAGCATGATAGAATGACAGCCAGAGATAAGACCTAGTCAATAAGAAACGCACATACAAGTTTTTCTTTAAGTC